>NC_038256.2:30504115-30546810 GCF_000004515.6 Glycine max | reverse complement strand
ATCAACAACAACAACATCATCTTACATTAACATAATTATCAATAATAACATCACCTCATATCGACATAATCATGAAATACATCATCTCGTATCAATATCATCACAAATGTCAACCTCACCTCATATCAATTAATGTCATCAATAGCAACATCAACAGTAAGTCACATTCCGCACACACACACACACACACACACACACACACACACACACACACACACACACAGAGAGAAACACACACACACACACAGAAACACACACACACACCCACACTGGGTTTCTGTGTGATAGAAGCATTAGAAATTAACTCCTCATGATAAAAGCATTACAATCAACTCCTTATGATAGAAGCATTACAAATTAGAGAGCACATTACTCGTACATAACTAAATATTATAAACTGTTCAATTTAAGCTTTGATAGGAACCCAAGAAACAATTCTGGAAATCGAGTGTTATTCCACTATGAGGAGTTGATACCTCTTACAAGGAAAAAAGCTGACACCAGTCCTGAGCCTAGCTCTCTATACACACTTAACAATTTTATGCCTACTCTGCACACTACTCTCCACACTCAACAATTTTCTGCCTACTCTCCACACTAGTCTCAATATTAGAGCTCACAAAGGAATTGCCTTTGGATGGCAGAGATCCTATTAATGACAGCTGAGGGGACCCTGAAAAAAGACATATAAAACAGAGGTAATGTTGTTAAAACAACATTAATAAGAGTGGTTCTACCAGCCATGGAGATATTTCTCTGGTTCCATTTGCTCAGCTTAGCCTCAAACTTGCTTATAATTGATCCTAGACCACCCTTCTTCTTGGATTAACACCAATTGGAATTCCTAAGTAACAGAAAGGAAGCTGTAACAGTGCACAGTTAAGGTAGACAGCAGTAGAATTGCACCATTCCTCAAGTTGACCTATAGCACCAAACTGACTCTTTGCGAAATTAATTCTCAATCCAGAGACCATCTCAAATCTTCTGAGAATGACCTTCACAGCTTTGACATTCTCCATGGAAGCTTCTCCAAAGAACACAGTATCATCAGCATACTGCAGAACATCCACAGGAACCTTGTTCTTCCCCACCAGGAGGCTTCTGAAGCAGTTTTGAGATACTGCTTCCTTCATTAGCCCTGTCAGTCCTTCAGCCACTAAGTCAAAGAGTAATGGAGCCAAAGGGTCTCCTTGTCTCAACCCTCATGATACACACAGACCCTCATGATACACACACACACACACACATATACCCAACTACAATAATAAAGCATAAGCACCCTTGAAACCCAGCATTTGAAATTAGTTACATAAACAACTGCTGATGTCTATATTTGTCTGTAATTGAATTTGACCTTTTGTATGTTCTTGTATGTGATTAGTGTAATTTTCTATATAAACAACTGTTGTTCATGGTGAGTGAACCTTAGATTCCCATTTGAGACTGAATGCAATGATTCTTGCGGACAGTTTGCATTAGTCATTGTATTTAGTCTTGAATTGTCCGTTTGGACAGTTTGGGGAGACTGGTATTTTTATGTTACATTCATTCGTGATGGTTATTATTATTTTCATTAATTTGATTAAATTTCGGTTCAATGCATTTCAAGTTGTTCTCCGAGTGCATACTTGATTATTGGGAAATTCATTTGACCGATGTCATGTCGTGTACTTGGAGACCAATGCGAAATGCTGCCGAAATTTAGTCAAATTTTTGTAAATAATGGTAACCCTAACGTTTGAAGCTAACATAAAAGACAGTTTTCCTAAATGGGATAGGGCCACACCTATAAATAAAAAAGTGAGATTTTCATGCATGGAATTGCTTAGATGGATTGAAGTTGGATGAATGAAAGTCGCATGAGCCCAGAATATAAGGATGGCGTCGAACAGTTCTTGCAATTTGCGTCAAAAAGAGGTCGACCAAATGAAGAAGGAAAATATTATTGTCCTTGCATCAACTGTTTGAATGGAAGACGACAATTACTCGATGACATACGGGACTTTCGCAACGTGCCCCTTTGCGGGCGAGCGAGGGCGAGGCTCACGGGTGCGCTTTCCAAAGAAGGAAAGATGCGCGGAGTCGCCACCAACGTTTATTTGTGGAAAACGTCGAGAAAACCGAAGGAAACAGGTCAAAATGAAAATTCTAGGTTCGGGAGTTGTATTTACGCTTGAGGAAGGTATTAGCACCTCTCATGTTTGTCTCAAAGGACAACAACCTATTTTTTAGAATTGTGGAAATTGTGTTACCTTAACTTTTATTTCTTTTTATTTTTTGAGGTCGACAAAAGCGGGGCTCTTGCTCCTACGTATCCTCCATCGAAGAGGAAATCAGACCTACGTAGTTCTTCCTTAAGCGTGAATTAAGCGATTCTTTTTACTTGAAGGGTGATCATTTTAAGGCGTTGGACCTTAAAAATGATCCATTTTACTTGGTAAGAAACTGAAATGATAAACTTTCAAAACCCTATTTTTTGTGGACGAGCTTGACTAGGCGAGTTGATTTTAGCCTTAGTTTCACTTTAGTTATTAGTCAATTCAATTAAGAATGAGAAATCCCAAAGAGAAAACGTCCGATTGATTTTTCGCTTTATTTTACTAAAAGGTATTTTTTTATTATTATATTATTATTTTACCTCTTTTTTGATTTCCAACGTGGTTGCGGCATGACCGAACGGTCGGAATTCATTTTAACAGAAATTAACGGATGATACAATTTAAACGATCGGTGGAAATTTATTTTATTTTTAGATTAAGCGAGAAATGACTTAAATAAATGGCTTAAGCACGTCAAAAGGGGGTATAAAAAGTGAATGAAAACGAGAATAAAAATACATGAAACAAAATGTGGACCACCACGGGTACATAGAATGAATTGAAAAGCTCGGTTTGAGGTACTTACCCGTTGAAGACTGCAGAAAACGAAGAACGAACGATGTATCTTGAAGAACGGTCGAGAATCTTCGCGTAATTACTCACGGAAACGTTACGAAAACGTTACGGAAGCGCCTCGGCTTGAATTTTATTCACGGAACTAATTTTCCTCAGCAATTTCGAGAGAGAGAAGTGCCTAAGAAGCTGAACCCTTTTCTTCTTCACTCCTCCCCCTATTTATAGAAAAATAGAGGAGGAGCTTGCCACCCAGCTCGCCCAGGCGAGCAAGGTTGCTTCCTCCAGAAGCAACAGCCTTTTGGAGGAAGGATCTGGAAGGCCCAAGTGGGCCAGATTGCTATTTGTACCCCCCCCTTTTTACTAAATGCACCCCCCTTCTATTTTTTTGGTAATTCTTTTTCCGTAACGTTACGAAACTTCACGAATTTCGTAACGATACTTATTTTTCTTCCGCAAGGTTAAGAATCCTTACGGATTATGTATTTACTCTTTTTTAGCTTTCGAAGAAGTTACGGAAACTGACGGATTGCGTAAAAACACCTCTTTTCGATTTCCGCCACATTACGGAATTTCACGGATTGCGCAAGCCTGCTTCCTTTTGATTTCTGACACGTCTTGGGACTTCATTCATTGTGCAACAAAGGACGCCAAGTGTCTCGAAGCGGCCAATCAAAGGTTGTATATCATCAAATAATAATCCCCGGACGAAATTAGGGTATGAAAGTTGCCCCTCTTTACTTACCTCTCATCGGAGATAAGAGGAAAGCAAAGATAGGACACTGATTTCGTCCGTCCTGCCCTTTCCGTGATGACGAATCTCGCCTCTACTCCTTCTTTTTTTCTTCTGCACAAAACAAAATACAAACAACAACCAGAACAACGAATATAATATACATATACACATATACACATATTTGGCGAAGGAACCGATCCGGAAAACAACAGAATAACGTGTTTCCCAGTCACCAGAGGCTTCGCGCTTGATAATGGAGGACACATGAACAGTGCTAGGCAATGACATTCATGGGGCTCCGAAAAAAGGTGGAGAATGGAGGATTGCCTTGAGGGTCCGCACTTAGGCAATCATGAAACACAACTACAAACTTGAAAGTGGAGGACACATGAACGAAAACGCAATTCATGGAGCTCCGAAAAAGGGTGAGGATGGAGGATTGCCTTGAGGGTCCGCACTTAGGCAATCATGAAACACAACTCCAAACTCAAAAGTGGAGGACACATGAACGAAAACGCAATTCATGGAGCTCCGAAAAAAAGGGGGAGAATGGAGGATTGCCTTGAGGGTCCGCACTTAGGCAATCATGAAACACAGCTCCAAACTCGAAAGTGGAGGACACATGACCAGCGCTAGGCAATAACATTCATGGGGCTCCGAAAAAGGGTGAGAATGGAGGATTGCCTTGAGGGTCCGCACTTAGGCAATCATGAAACACAGCTCCAAACTCGAAAGTGGAGGACACATGAACAACGCTAGGCAATAACATTCATGGGGCTCCGAAAAAGGGTGAGAATGGAGGATTTCCTTGAGGGTCCGCACTTAGGCAATCATGAAACACAGCTCCAAACTCGAAAGTGGAGGACACATGAACGAAAACGCAATTCATGGAGCTCCGAAAAAAAAGGGGGAGAATGGAGGATTGCCTTGAGGGTCCGCACTTAGGCAATCATGAAACACAGCTCCAAACTCGAAAGTGGAGGACACATGAACAGCCCTAGGCAATAACGTTCATGGGGCTCCGAAAAAAGGGTGAGAATGAAGGATTGCCTTGAGGGTCCGCACTTAGGCAATCATGAAACACAGCTCCAAACTCGAAAGTGGAGGACACATGAACGAAAACGCAATTCATGGAGCTCCGAAAAAAGGGGGAGAATGGAGGATTGCCTTGAGGGTCCGCACTTAGGCAATCATGAAACACAGCTCCAAACTCGAAAGTGGAGGACACATGAACAGCCCTAGGCAATAACGTTCATGGGGCTCCGAAAAAGGGTGAGAATGGAGGATTGCCTTGAGGGTCTGCACTTAGGCAATCATGAAACACAGCTCCAAACTCGAAAGTGGAGGACACATGAACAGCCCTAGGCAATAACGTTCATGGGGCTCCGAAAAAGGGTTGGTCGGCAGGACCGAACGATCCACCGGGTCTTTCCACCTACAAAAGCAAACATGCTTTTTGAAAAGAAAAATAAATCATTCGCGAGAGCACCATATCTTAGAGAAACAATATACTTTTTCTAAGGGTAATCTTCCTTGTAATCGAGAATGAAGGGTAGGATGTCAACTTTTAGCTTTTAAATGAACATGCCGGGAAACATCGGGCTAAGCTGAAAATAAATCACTCATAGTGTATAAAACTCCCAAGGCAAGTGTTTTATCCTATTCCCAAACCATAACTGCACCATGACTCCATTTTGCACACGATTCCTATCGAATCAAAGATCAAACGTACAATCACGGACCAATAGGATTTTCTCGAGGGTGGTGTTTTTGGAAAGGAAGCTGGGTGTTTCGGTCTTTTCCTCTTTGTTCACGTGGGGTGGGATAATGTCAGTCGAAAAATGATTTCGAGTGGCAATCTGGCTTGAAGAATTTTTGCCCTCTTTCCTTCATTGATCGAGAATTGCTTCTTTTCCCTTTTCACTTCCTTTCGATCTTTGATCGGGAATCCTTCCTTCCTTTCTTCTGTTCTTTTCTTTATTTTCATTTTTCTTTTCTTCTTTTTTTTTTCCATTTCTTCCTTTACTTTCTTTTCACTTTTCCTTCTCCCATCCCTTTCTTTGGGAAATCGGGTTTAGCATTCTATTTGCTCTCCCTTGAGGAGATTCCGCTGTCCTTTGCTTCGGGGGAAAGAATGAGGATTCCTTTTTTACAGGCCAAGGTTCAAAAAGGTCTAAGGTTGTACTTCGATGGGGTCTTTTATCGTGGGAACCCAATCTTGATATCTGGGGCGAAACAAATTTGGGTGTCAAGGTGTCGATTTCGGGCCGAGCTTCCATATTGTTCCATAAGGCACACGTGACAATGATGATTTGAAAACAACGTGCAAAATTAGTCATGGCTATAGCCAGGTGGGCACTCAAGCATCCTGTTTATGGCATTGTGATACTACAGTTGAGAATTTACACAGACAGACCCAACGTTTCCAAGTTATGTTCTTTCATCAGTTCAATGAATTCATCCATCCTAATCTCGGTTCATTCCAGAAAATAAACTCTTAGCATCAGTCCCTTGTTTCCAGAAGATACGTTTGCTCTTTACGAATGATTTATACTTCTTAACTATAACATGTCAACCTTTGCGGTCTTTCTTTCTTTTTCCTTTTTGTTTCATTTTTATATATTCACAAACTTATACACCTATGGTCCTTTATGAGGAAAACCTTTCTTTGTACATCTATATTTTCGTACATGACAAACTTTTTCTGTACACGCATTAGAACTCTTTCTCTTTACATCACACGGTCTATATACAAACCCTATTTATGTTCAAAGATTTTTCATTTTTCCAACACACACTTATAGTTCACAAAAGTTTCTTCATATACACTCGTTGCTCACACACACAAGAATTCCTTTCCACGCATCATTTACACACAAAAACCTTCGATACACATTTTCCTTTTACATACATGTATAAATAAAACCTTTTTCTTTTCTTTATGAACATGACTTTTATTCACAACGTTTCTTTTTATTAGGATTTTTGGGTCATTTTATTTTTAGAACGACGTTCCTAAATGAAAAACTCTACACGGTTCCGGAATTTCAACAAACACTATTGACAACAACGAAACAAGTACCGACGTAACAACTCAAACGATATGTATGTACAAAACAAAAGTCAAAACATGAAACAAACATTAGTCCCTTAGTCAAACAAAAATAAGATGATATGTAAAAAGAAAAAAAACAAATGGAAACAAAAAAGAAATATGGATCAAGGGATCTCCCAATCATGTGGCCCCGCTTCCTCCTAAGAAATCAAGTAAATCGGTCATCTCCTCGTCCTCGCGGGCCTCATCTGCGTCGTCGGGAGCCTCTGTTGGTGCCTCTGCTGGTGCCTCTCCTGCCCGGGCCTCAGGCCAATCTCCAGGCCATGCGACCTCTGCCCTGAACTGGTCTGGAGTAGGGCACAGAAAAGAAGTAAAGCCCTGACTCTGCAGGCTGAGGCTCATCTGATAAAGACAATCATGGGTCTGTACATGTGCCCGGTGGTTGGCCGCCTGCTGGCGAACCAAATGCCGCAAATACTGCTCCATATCAAACAATCCGGCTGGACCAGCCTGATGAGGTGGCGGCGCGTCTGCGGCCTGCGGAGCATCCCCCTGGACCTGTCTCTGCGTGCAATACTTCTCAATAAAAGCTCGGGTGATGGGCGGCCGAATCACCTTGCTAGGTGCGACAGGGACTTCGAACGACTGGCAGAGTCCTGTGATCAAGGCGGGAAATCCCAGGGCCCTGTTGGACTTATCTAGGTCCAGAGGGTGCCTGGTAGGCGCCATACCTGCAAATATATAGATGGCATCAGCGATTAGCTAAGCCACGTGAATGCTCATCCATGTCAGGATGGCGTACACCAGCTGACACTTCGGCAGGGGGAGGTCAGAATTATGGTCGCTGGGCTGGATGTTGCCGAGCAGCAAAGTCATCCAGATCTGAGTCAGGGTGGTCATGTTGGTGCGCATGATCCGCACCCGTCTCCCAACAGCAGTCCGGGCAAAATCCTGCCCCGGTATACATAGCAACTGGGCGATGGCCTCCTTGTTGAACCCATCAGACCGGTTCCTCCTCTGGCCATACTCGCACTCCTGACCCTCCTCCAGCACTAAAGGATATCCCAAGAGCTGGCCGATAGCATCTGCATCAAACGGTATCCACTGACCCCTCACCCAAGACCTCATATCTCGCAAGCCCTCCTCTGTAGGCCAAGCATTGGCATAAAATTCGAGGACTATGTCTGGATCGAACTTGGCCGTGGGGGTGACCAGTGATGCCCACCGCCGGCGAACTATCTCTTCCTGGAAATCGATATACTCGTCGTCCCTGAGCTGGATGCGTCGCTCCCGGAGAAATGACCATCCCTTGATGGCCTCGAAGCGCTGCTGGTGTTCAGCGCTCCTAAAGCGGTGCTTGTCATATTCAGGAGCGGAACTGGTTCCTTCAGCCGCTTTATCCTTCCTAGATCTCTTTGAGGCCAGCTTCCTCGAGGCCATTTCCTACGAGAACAAACATTTAGAAGTTAGTTTTACAAGATAATGCTTGTCTTAACGCAAAAAAAAAATGTCGTGCTAACCCCTCTGGTTTAGAACGAACTCATGTGCACGTTTAAAGTAACACATTTATGCACATGCGTATGTGTAGAATATCCTACTATTTATATCAACATAGAGGCCATCCAACACATTCTAATTGTCATACATATATATGCATTTGAAAAGAACACACATTCTCACGCTTAAGGCATTGCGTCAAAATTTACACTTAACTATGTCCTAAACATTTGCTATCACAAACTACCTACACACACTTGAAATATATATACCATGCAAACTTTCATTGTTTCACTCACATTTATGCATATCGGCAAGATATTTACATTATGCACATTCTTGCATTCAAAAGGGGATCCTGTGCTATCATACATTCATTTAGGAAGTGACCTCAATATTCCTTCACCCTTTGCAAAGAATTTCATGCCCTTTATATTTACACATATATCTACACACCATTGAAAAGCATTTCCCACGTTACTTAGGTGCAAAGTACCAATCATGGGGCAGCCCAAATTCTTACAAACAAGTCCCTATTTTCATGCTTTTCTAACTCTAAAACCAAATTTTGGATTCCTAGCCATAAGCATGTTTCCTTGTATTGAAGCTTAAAAAGTTTGGGTTCCTAAGCTTGGGATTGCATTTGGGCATCTATTTTGACTTTCCTATGCCGCCTCTACATACATAAAACAGCCCCACCATCCCAATTTTGCAAAAATCATATTCATATATCATTGGGGCATTTCACCGAGCACTTGGTGGGCGCACGTTTGGACACAAATTGCAAGAGAATGGGGACAATGTGGCATGCCCCATTGCTTCAGAATACAACATAGGCCTAAGGCCTTCTCATTCAAATCCTCAACTCAAGAAAACAAACATAAAAACAAACCAAAACTGCCCTACAAATATAAGCGCATTCTCACAATTTGGAGCACCAAAAGATGAAGAAAAAGGCAACCAAAAGTGGCTTGAGGGAGCAAGAACCGTAAGCCTTCGTGTTCTTTCTTTTGAATGAGGGGGGGGGGGGAGTTTTTGGATGCAAAAACGTTCCCCTCCCTCGTTTTTATATTTTGAATGCAGGGGTTGCTCGCCCAGGCGAGCTAACCTGCCATTTTTTTTTTTTTGGAGGGGAACATTAATCATGTCCCCTCCTTCCTTATGGGTTAGTGTTTGCCCACTTGAACCTACTTAAATTAGAATTAGGTGTCGATTACTTATTTAAAACAAACAATAGTAAAAGAAACTACGAACGCAAAGGATACTGGGCTGCCTTGCAGCGACGTTCTCTGCTTGTTCAGCGCCGGGAAGGGGCAACGATCGGTCGGTCGTGACCCTATCCCTACTTGCATCCGTCCCTATGTACCTGCAAGTAGGAAACAACATCCGTGGCCACTCGTGTCCGGTCACCATCTTACCTTGGTTGATTTCTGCCATTTACTTGTCTTGACTTTTGACCCTGGCCTGAGACAATTCTGCTCCTTGCTATCACAAGATATGCATGTGCATGTGCATGTATGAATGTTTCTAATGCGATGATTTTATTTTAGTGAAGGCTGGTTAGATTCAATTTTGAATAAGCATTTGGGGCACCCCATACACCGAGCGAAGAGGGCTCAAGTTATAACAAATCTAAAACACAAGGTTTGAAAACAAAGGGAGGACTCAAACCTCGCCCATCTTTAAAGAAACGAGACAAATACAGTGAATGGGAATCCCAAGAGGAAACCAAAAAGAACGAGAACAACTCAAAAATAAAAAACATGCAACGGTCCTCTCGATTGCCCCAGATTTCAAGCGTAATATCGTTTAACTACATTGGAGTTCACGGGCGAGGGCAGCTCCTCGCCATCCATGTTGGTGAGTATCAGAGCACCCCCAGAAAAAGCTCTTTTCACCACGAAAGGTCCTTCATAATTCGGGGCCCACTTGCCTCGATTATCTTTAACAGCGTGGGACATCTTCTTCAGCACGAGGTCCCCCTCGTTGAACTTGCGCGGGCGTACCTTCTTGTTTAATGCGTTATTTATCCTTCGTTGATACAAACGCCCATGGCTCATGGCAGCCAAACGCTTACCTTCAATAAGGTTAAGTTGGTCGTAGCGTGCTTGAGCCCATTCTGACTCTTCTAGGCCTGACTCCGCCATTATCCTCTGAGAAGGAACTTCTACCTCAAATGGGAGCACTGCTTCCATCCCATAAACCAAGGAATACGGCGTTGCCCCAATAGAAGTTCGTACCGAGGTTCTGTATCCGTGTAGGGCGAAAGGTAACATCTCATGCCAATCTTTGTATGACACTATCATTTTTTGAACAATCTTCTTAATATTCTTATTCGCAGCCTCTACAACCCCATTCATCTTTGGCCGATAAGGGGTAGTGTTGTGATGCTGGATCTTGAAGCCTTCGCACATCTCCTGCATCATCTTATTGTTCAGATTGGTGCCATTGTCAGTAATGATCTTCCTGGGGAGTCCGTATCGACAAATCAACTCCTTCTTTATAAATCAAACTACCACATTCCTTGTGACATTAGTATAAGAAGCTGCTTTGACCCATTTGGTGAAGTAATCTATCGCCACAAGAATGAAGCGGTGACCATTCGACGCTTTGGGTTCGATGGCCCCGATGACATCTATTCCCCACATAGAAAAAGGCCAAGGGGCGGACATAACATTCAGAGGATGTGGCGGAACATTGACATTGTCCGCGTATGCCTGACATTTATGACATTTCCTGACATGAGTGCAACAATCGCTTTCCATGGTGAGCCAATAATAACCGGCCCTAAGGATTTTTCTAGCCATAGCATGCCCATTGGCATGTGTCCCAAAGGAACCCTCGTGGATCTCCTCAATCATGAAGTTCGCCTCTTTGGCATCTACGCATCGTAGGAGGGTCATGTCGTGGTTTCGTTTGTATAGGATAGTACCACTTACAAAGAAACCAGTAGCCAATCTCCTCAACGTCCTTTTGTCATTGTCAGAAATCCCTGGTGGGTATTCTTTGTTCCTGACATACTGCTTGATGTCGAAATACCACGGTTTCCCATCCCGCTCTTCCTCTATTGCATAACAATATGTCGGCCTGCCTTGAGATTTGAATTCGATGTATGGCAAATCCCCGTGTGGGGCAAGTTGAAACATGGATGCCAGGGTGGCTAACGCATCAACCATTTGATTCTCTTCCCGAGGTATGTGGTGGAAGGAAATGTCGTCAAAGTACTTGGCTAACCTCAAGATGTGAGTTTGATAGGGTATCAACTTCGAATCCCTAGTTTCCCATTCTCCTTTCAACTGGCGTATCACCAAAGCTGAGTCTCCATATACCTTGAGTAGTTTTACATCAAAATCAATGGCCGCCTAAACCCCGAGGGCGCATGCTTCATACTCGGCCATATTGTTGGTACAATCAAAACCTAGCCTAGCCGTGAAAGGAATACATTGATCATCCGGGGATACAAGGACCGTCCCTACTCCGTGGCCCAAAGCATTGGATGCCCCATCGAAGCAAACAATCCACTTGTTTATGTCTTCGTGCGTCCGCTTCTCTTCAAGCAGGGCCATGATATCTTCATCTGGGAACTCGGGGTGCATCGGTCGATAATCCTGGAGGGGTTGCTGGGCCAAATAATCCGCTAAGGCACTTCCCTTTACCGCTTTTTGGGTGACGTAAACGATATCGAATTCAGATAACAGTACCTGCCACCTAGCGATTCGTCCCGTGAGGGCGGATTTCTCAAAGATGTATTTCACGGGATCCATTTTGGAAATAAGCCACGTGGTATGGCTGAGCATATACTGCCTAAGCCGATGTGACGCCCATACCAGAGCACAACACGTCCTTTCCAGCATTGAGTAATTCATCTCACATGCGGTAAACTTCTTGCTCAGATAGTAGATGGCTTGCTCTTTTTTCCCAGAATCATCATGCTGACCCAACACGCACCCCATAGACTCGTCCAACACAGTCATGTACAGGAAAAGAGGTCTTCCTGTTACAGGTGGCATGAGCATCGGGGGATTCGCGAGACTCTGTTTGAACTTCTCGAAGGCCTCTTGGCAGTCACTGTTCCATAGGACCGCCTGGTTCTTACGTAACAGCTTAAAAATGGGCTCACAGGTAGGGGTGAGTTGCGAGATAAATCTCGCGATATAATTCAACCTGCCTAAAAACCCCCGAACCTGCTTCTCCGTGCATGGTTCTGGCATTTCAAGGATGGCCTTTACTTTCTCGGGATCTATCTCTATACCTTTCTGACTTACGATAAATCCTAGCAACTTCCCCAACTTCACCCCAAAGGTGCATTTGGTTGGGTTTAGTTTTGATTGGTATTTCCGCAACCTTCCAAATAGCTTATGCAGGTTGACAAGGTGTTCGTCCTCAGTCTGAGACTTGGCAATCATGTCATCTACGTAGACCTCTATTTCCTTATGCATCATATCATGGAACAATGCCACCATGGCACGCTGATAGGTTGCCCCAGCATTTTTCAGCCCGAAGGCCATCACTTTATAGCAGAATGTCCCCCATAGGGTGACGAAAGTGGTCTTTTCTACATCTTCGGGTGCCATCTTTATTTGATTATACCCCAAGAAACCATCCATAAATGAGAAAAGGGCGAATTTGGCTGTATTATCTACCAATATATCAATGTGTGGCAGGGGAAAATTGTCTTTAGGACTGGCTCGGTTCAAGTCCCGGTAGTCTACACACATTCGAACCTTGCCGTCCTTTTTCGGGACTGGGACAATGTTGGCCACCCACTCCGGGTACCGTGCCACAGCTAAGAAACCTGCATCAAACTGCTTCCTTACTTCTTCTTTAATTTTTAAGGACATCTCGGGTTTCATTCTTCGTAACTTTTGCTTAACCGGGGAAGACCCAGGATTCAAAGGCAACTTATGCTGCACAATGTCGGAATCCAGACCGGGCATGTCTTGATATGACCACGCAAAGACATCTTGATACTCTTGAAGAAGGGTTATCAAGCCTTGACGGATAGGTGCGGTCATACCGGTTCCTACCTTTACTTCTCTCTTTTCCTCCGTGGTCCCCAAGTTTACCAATTCGGTTCCTTCTTGGTGAGGCTTCATTTCACGTTCTTCCTGAGCGACCAACCTCTCCAACTCTGGTGACAGGACGTCCTCTTCCTCTTCTTCATTTATCGTTTGGCTTATATCTCGATCGAAATCGATTGTCAAACCCTCGTTATTAGGATCCTCAAAGAATCGACCCTCATATCTATACCAAACAAGACAAAAGAAACAAAAACATGCAAAATGATATGAGAAAAGGTGGGACCGCAAGAACAGATGAAACAAGATCTCTTTGTTTATTTAATAAGGTAGGTTTCACAAAACAAAAGAGAGAGGAAATCTATAGGCTCTAATTACATTGAATCAGCGGTATAGACTTCTGACTGGCTTATCACGCGCCAGTTCCCCACTTGGGAATCGGGGTGGCATGGTTGCACAAAACTTGGTGGGTCTTGAGGGAATTCCTCTTCTATCGCTGCCACCTCCTCCTCGGACACCATTCCAGCGCTGGTGAAACACTGGCTAATACGGTCGGGCCATACCCTATCCGCCCGAAATCTTGACGGCACGTTCCTCCTCCTTGGCATCCCGGGTTCATACCCTAATCCATACTTGTATGGATTTCCCTTGATATTGACCACGTCGGCATTCCCGAGGCAGTCCTTGCCTAGACCCATTCCGGGCTCAAATCCGTTCCTGAGCATAACGCGCGCCACCATTATGGCCGCTTTGAAGAGAGAAGGTAGCGACGAACTTGGTTCCACAGAGGCGCAGCTCACCACTTCAAAGGATTGGAAAGCCGTTTCCAATGATTCTTCCGCCGCTTCTACGTATGGTGCGGAGGAGGGGCAGCTCACTAACATGTCCTCTTCACCCGACACTATCACTAAAAGTCCACCCACTGCGAACTTCAATTTCTGGTGAAGCGTCGAAGGGACCACTCCCAGGGCATGAATCCACGGTCTTCCCAAGAGGCAGCTATAGGCGGGATTTATATCCATTACTTGAAACACCACATTGCAAGTGTGGGGGCCTATCTGAATGGGAATGTCAATTTCCCCCATTACTTCCCGCCAAGTACCATCAAAGGCTCGCACCACCATCGAGCTCGGTTTTAATCGTGACGCACTAAAAGGAAGCTTTTCCAAAGTGGTCTTCGGCATTACATTTAAACTCAATCCATTGTCGATAAGTACCTTTGCGACGACATGGTCCATACATATCACCGACACACGTGGAGCCTTGTTGTGTCCTCTCCCCTCGACGAGAATCTCTTCTTCCGCAAACGCGATGTAGTTGTTGGTGGTTATATGATTAACGATGCCTTCGAAACCCTCCACTGAGATATCATGTGCTACATGTGCATCGTTAAGGACCTTCATCAACAACGCACGATGAGGCTCAGAGTTTATGAGTAGTTCAAGCAAAGAGATCCTTGCTGGAGTTTTATTTAGTTGCTCGACTACCTTAAACTCGCTTTGTTGGATGAGGCGGAGGAACTCTTGGGCCTCTTCCAAGGTCACTGTTTTTCCTTGAAGACCTTCTTTCTTTTCGGCCCCTCTTCCCACTGGAGGATCTACTTCTTTCGAGGGGGTGGCTATGTCTGTGGGCTCTTGGACCATGGGCGCTTTCCCTTTGGAGGGCAATTCCGCCGGGTGAGGGGAAGCGAACACCCGACCACTGCGGGTTACGCCACTGAGGCCGGTGATGTTGGTTACCTTAGCTGATAGGGAGTCAACTTTGGTTGCAACTCTTTCGCTAGACGCGGGAGGGGCATACTTCCACAGAATGGCCTTATTACTTTGATATGCAAATGGCGTTGGTTTGGGCGCCATCCGGGGGTATATGGGTGTGGAGCCGGTCCCTTTCCTAGTAAAACATATCACTAGGGCCTTGGGGGTTAAAGGAACCTTCTTCTCTTCTGACTGCATGCAAATTTGTGGTTCTTCCCTCCCTCCTATGGACACTTCAAGCTGCCCGCAATCCATGAGCCGCTGAAGCAATTCTTCTACCGCGGGACAGGTTTCCATGTCGTGTGACTCCCCGAGGTGAAATAAACATTCGTCCCTTTCGCCTCCGCCACGGGAGACCATGCCCGCCGCTTGCAGTGATTGATAGATGAAGCATCTAGAAGTAGCTACGTCTCCTAATCTCTTTGCCCGCAATGGCCCATCCTCTTTGACGGCGTTCACGCTAGCCCCTCCATGACTAGCTAGCGGGTTGGTTTTAACATTTGGGCCTTCCTCCTGAAACGATAGCCAGCCGGCACTAATCAGGTGCTGCACCTTATACTTGAACGGGATGCAGGAGTCAATATTATGTCCGGGAACTCCACTATGGTACACACACTTGGCACCCGGGTCATACCACTTGGGGTAGGGTGGCTGGAGAACCTTCCCGGGTATGGCCACCACCAAATGATTCTCCAATAACGAAGGCCATAACTCGGAGTATGCCATGGGAATATGAGGGAAGTTGTCTTTCGGGGGCGGGTGTTGTGCATATTTATAGGTCGCGCCGGGGGCTGTATTATTAACTGGTCGGGGTGTGGCTGGAGCTGTGCGTTGGGCCGACGCTCTTTCTGCTGCGGGTGGTCCTTTTACTTGAGTCGGGAGGGAATTCCCGGCTCGGATTAAAAAATTTGGGGGATTGGACTGGTATGAGCTTTGGATATGTTGGGGCGGTGGTGACCGCGTGGGCATCTCCTTCCTTTTTCCTCGCGCCCACTACTGGGGCTCTTCTGTTGTTGTTGGGGGCCATATTGGCAGCATATTCGAACTTGCCTTTTCGTAGTCCGGATTCAATCCTTTCTCCGGCGAAGATGAGATCCGCAAAGTTAGCTGGCATGTAGCCTATCAGCTTTTCATAGTAGAACATGGGTAACGTATCTACCATAATTGTGATCATCTCCCTCTCCGTCATGGGCGGTACGACTTGGGCTGCGAGATCTCTCCATCTCTGGGCATATTCCTTAATGGACTCATGCTCTCGTTTAGTCATACCCTGAAGCTGGTTCCGATCGGGAGCCATGTCCGTATTGTACTGGTATTGCCTAATGAAAGCAGTTGCCAAGTCCTTCCATGATCGGATCTGGGAAGCTTCCAGGTTGGTATACCATGCTACAGCTGCCCCGGCCAAGCTGTCTTGAAAGAAATGGACCAACAATTTTTCGTCTGCAGAATACGCCCCCATCTTTCGGCAATACATCCGAAGATGCCCCTTCGGACATGTCGTCCCTTTGTACTTATCAAAGTCCGGTACTTTGAACTTGGGAGGGACGACGATGTTGGGCACGAGACATAAATCCGCTAAATCCGAGAATGGGTAATTGCCAAGGCCCTCGACTGCTCTCAACCTCTCTTCAAGCGCCTCAATCTTTCCCTTATCTTCCGCAAAGGGAACAGATTCTTTTACGGGTGTGGGTGAGGCCGGGGTATGGCGGACTATGTTCGGTTGGGGTAGTTCATGCGGGGATGGATCTTTGAGGTGGAGCAGGGGGCCAAGATGGGTATCTCCTTCCCCATCATCTTTCCCGAGATAGTCTTCATAAGGTGGGAGTTGCCCCTCGAAAGTAGGGGCTTGGCTTAAATCTTCCAGGGTGGCACGGGGGGTGAAGTCCGGAGGCAGGCCATAAGGATAAGCTTGCGGACTATACCTTCGACCGAACACGGCCGTGTTTCTGTCTAGGCCCGGATTCAAGGCGGGCTGCAGCACCGGCTCCGCTTGCCTAACTGTACTGGAGGCGGTTGCCGTGGCTTTATCCTCTATGGTTTTCTGAAGTTTTAACATGACCTCCGAGATGGAAGCCATTTGATCTTTTAAGGCCGATAGATCGACCTTCATCTGTTCCTGCACGCCCTCTTCATTATCCATTTTTCTGGATCGAGTGTTATAGGGGTGCCTTGGTGTTTTCTTAGTTATGATGAAATTCCTAAAGAAATAAACAACGGTGAGTATGCCACCAAAACATGAGTATGCAAATGGATGATCAGAGCACTTGGATCCACCCCAAGGTTTTTTAGATAACATGATGAGTTCAGAACTTCTCATTTTATAAAAAGAACAAAGCTTTCATCTAGCCAAGATTATACAAAAGGTGTTACAAGAGAATCTAACGATTCCTAATTATATGGGCCATCAAATCTATCAGGTGTTGACAGTAATTGATTAGCCCATGAATCTCCTCGGGGGCAGTACACACTTCGGTCATGGCTTTTGCTTTGGCTAACAGACGCGAGAGGTCTTGACTTCCATTCAAGGTCAAGGCGAACCTATCCATCCACATAGTCGCTTCTTGATGCAACGCATCAATCACCCTCCCTCTTGCTTTTTTTTTGGCATACACTTGTGCAAAATCCTCCACTAGCTTTTGTTCATGGGCCATGGACTGGTTCAATTCTTCCTTGTATTGCCCTATGATAGCTAGAATGCTTTGCTCCGTGGCTTCCAAGTGTTGAGCCAAACTCCTTTTGGACCTCACGCAGGCAACTAACTTTTCTTTTAAGATCATGCCATGCACCCGTGACCGATCTCTCTCCTTTTTGAGCCAAACTCCTTTTTGAGCTCATTGTTGCTACCCCACAATGCTCCTCGGAATTTCTCTCGGCCATATTCCTCCTTGTGGGCCCTTTTGGTTTCTTGTTCAAGGGCTTTTGCAGTGGCCATGTTTTCCTCTTGTAACTCGGTGCATTCCTTCTGGATATGTGTAGCAGCTGACTTGAACTTCTCCTTGGCGAGTCTTGCCTTCCCTAACTCTAATTTTAAAGCTCAGACTTCTTCATCTTCCTCCGGAGCTTCGAAGTCCTCCTCATCGATAACTTTCAACTTGGAGAGCCAATCTAACCCTCACGTGTGAATTCTTAGCCATCCATGATAACCTCCGATGACGCCATTACGGATGCCCCTAAGCTCCTTGTCTTTCGTCAACGGACTTCTCCACGCCTTGTGGACTCTTTGTATCGCCTTGAGACTTTGTGCGCCTAGATTCCTCACAAGGAAAGGCGAGAGACTTTCTTCGGTTGGCGCTCCCCTCATGGGATACCCTAGTTGTCTTATGGCGAGTGTGGGATTATAATTAATGCACCCCCTAGTCCCTATCAATGGAATATTAGGGTAGTCCCCACACGAGAAAAGAACTCCTCCCTTGCCTTCCTTCCAACGAGGAAACCAATTGATCGCGCTGCCCCCTATCCCAGCCAAATGTTGGTCCCAATCGACTCTTCCTTTTTCGGCGCATGAGCGATAGCTTTGAAGCGGACATGGGTGTCTCGTGTCTTGTTGGAATAGGTGTGAAATCAACCACACACACAGAGCGGGTAAACAACAGACAATCCGCGCACTGTTTTTCTCACACCTCCGGTCAAAGGTGTCAAACAAATCTGCCAAGATAGCCACCACTGGACTTTCCTTGCTATGGTGATATGCGAGGAAAGCATCAATGGCGGCTAAGTCTACCAAACCGTCGACGTTCGGGAAGAGGACAACCCCAAAAATCAGCAAAGCTAAAATATCTGCAAACTGGCCCCACTTCCCTTGGCTCGCCATATCCCTTGCCTTACCTTCCAAGTATTTCTAAGGCAAGCCCACTACGCCATTCCGAGTTTGCTTCGTGCGATCCAACTCCTTTGCTGAATCACCAACCACAGTCGCAATCTTGCTCAAGGAAGGAAGAAAGCCGGAGAAAAGATATGGTTTCCTCCCCCCAAGAGGGCATCCTAATATTTCCTCAAACTCTTCAATAGTTGGTACCATTTGGAAGTCCCCAAACGTGAAACACCTCAACGGCTGGTCATAGTATTGGGCGAGGGATACGACAGCTTCCGTAAATACCTCCGCTGCGGCCAAATCTAGAATCTTCCCGTACACTTTGCGGAAGGCTTGCCTTTGGAGAGGTCCCATCAATCGTCCCAATTCCTTGAGGCTAGTGACATCTAGACTTTTAACCTTGACTTGATAAAACCTTTTGCCGTTTTGATTTGTCCCCATCATTTACCTAAAAAAGGGGTGGATCAAGACTCCGACATGAATGATGCGATGTGTATGCATGAAACGGAAAGAAAACAAGACAAAGGGGTAATTCATACATACGAGATCGCAGAGACCCAATTTTAATGCTACGTTTTGGGCATGATGGCGCCTCAACGTAGCATTAAAAAGGTTTACGTATTACTCTAAAGAAACCAAACATTACTAGCAAAAACTATAAACCAAAAAATGCATGAGAAAGAATGGCACAGGAGCATGTTTGCTCTTTGCCCCTATTTGGGAACCTATAGGACAATATATAAGGGTCTCTAATAACTACCCCCCAACAATTCATAACTCACACGACTGTTTTCTAGAGGTATCATCACTCAAGATAATAATATTGTGGCGGTATGGAATACCAGCGACAACACATTATAAAGAGAGAAAGCTCTAGACGAGGTTTCACTATTATCAAGCAAGTCGGAGACCTAGCATGATGATAGATTCACCTCCACTCCTTAAATTCCCATGAACCCGGGTGTAGGGCCCCTTTTTTTTTTACTCAAACCCGTGGGTGCTTAGAATGCAGTGTAAAGAATGCGAAATAGACAACAATTATTCACATTTTACACAGTTCAACAAATGCACACACGAAGTTTCACAAATCCACAATTCCCTAAAATAGGCCTAACTCACAAAAAATTCCCCAGTGGAGTCGCCAACTGTCGCAACGTGCCCTTTTGCGGGCGAGCGAGGGCAAGGCTCACGGGTGCGCTTTCCAAAGGAGGAAAGATGCGCGGAGTCGCCACCAACGTTTATTTGTGGAAAACGTCGAGAAAACCGAAGGAAACCGGTCAAAATGAAAATTCTAAGTTCGGGAGTTGTATTTACGCTTGAGGAAGGTATTAGCACCTCTCACGTTTGTCTCAAAGGACAACAACCTATTTTTTAGAATTGTGGAAATTATGTTACCTTAACTTTTATTTCTTTTTATTTTTTGAGGTCGACAAAAGCGGGGCTCTTGCTCCTACGTATCCTCCATCGAAGAGGAAATCAGACCTACGTAGTTCTTCCTTAAGCGTGAATTAAGCGATTCTTTTTACTTGAAGGGTGATCATTTTAAGGCGTTGGACCTTAAAAATGATCCATTTTACTTGGTAAGAAACTGAAATGATAAACTTTTGTCGCAACCTACCCTTCGGCGGGAGGGCGACGCGAGACTCGCGGGATGCGTGTTCCACGAAAGGAATACGCGCGGAGTCGCCACCAACGTTTATTTGAGGAAAACGTCGGAAAAACCGGAAAAGACGCGATCTACGAACTTTTTAGTGAAAGGTTCGGGAGTTGTATTTACGCACGGGGAAGGTATTAGCACCCCACACGCCCGTCCCAAGGGACGGCAGCCTTTAATCGAATGTGCAAACATGACTTTGATTTTTATGTTCGCTTTTATGTTCTTATATCCTTTATACCCTTTTTATATTTTTTTCTTTTTTGTGGTCGACAAGGGTGTTTCCCTTTGCTCCTACGTATTCCTCAATTTGTGATGAGGAAATCAGACCTACGTAGTTCTTTCTTATCAAGTGATTCTTTTTTACTTTAAGAGGTGATCATTTTAAGGCGTTGGACCTTAAAAATGATCCATTTTACTTAGTGAGAAAATAAAATGACAAACTTCAAAAGCCTATTTTTATGGACGAGCTTGACTAGGCGAATTGATTTTAGCCTTTAGTTTCACTTTAGTTATTAATCAATTCGATTAAGAATGAGAAATCCCAAAGAGAAAACGTCCGATTGATTTTCCGCTTTATTTTACTAAAAGATGTCTTTTTGATTTTTATATTATTTTTTACCTCTTTTTGATTTCCAACGTGGTTACGGCACGACCGAACGGTCGGAATTTATTTTAACCGAAGTTAATGGATAATACAATTCAAACGTTCGGTGGAAATTTATTTTATTTTTAAGTTAAGCGAGAAATGACTTAAGTAAAATGGCTTAAGCACGTCAACAGGGGGTATAAAAAGTAAGCAAAATGAGAATAAAAATGCACGAAACACAATGCGGACCACTACGGGTACATAAAATGAATCGAAAAGCTTGGTTCGAGGTACTTACCCGTTGAAGATCGAAGAACGATGAAGAACGAATGAAGAACGTCGAAGAACGGTTGAAACCTTTGCGAAATTCCTCACGGAAAACGTTACGGAAACGTTTCGGAAGCGACTCGGCTTAGATTTTCTTCACGGAAACAATTTTTCCAAGCAAATTCGAAAGAGAGAGAAGTGCCAAAGGGGCTGAACCCTTTTCTTCTTCACTTCCTCCCCTATTTATAGCAAAATAGGGGAGGTGGTTGCCGCCCAGGCGAGCTCAGCTCGCCCAGGCGAGCCAGGTTGCTTCCTCCAGAAGCAACAGCCTTCTGGAGGAATATTCTAGAGGGCCCAAGTGGGCCTGGGTGCTATTTGCACCCCCATTTTTACTAAGTACACCCCCTCTGCTGTTTTTTTGGTGATTCTTTTTTCGTAAAGTTATGGAAACTTACGAATTTCGTAACGATACTTGTTTTCTTTCCGTAATGTTACGGAACCTTGCGGATTACATAATCATCCCCCTTTTGACTTGCGGAATGTTACGGAACCTTACTTAATTATGCAACGATGCTTCCATTTGATTTCCGGTGTGTCACGGAAACTTACGGATTATGCATCAATATTTTTTTTGGTTTTTCGGCATGTCCTGGAATTTCATAAATTGCCTAATGATGGGTGCCAAGCACCTCACGAGGACCAAAGAATGGTCGCACGTCACCAAGCAAAGGTCCCCGGACGAAATTAGGGTATGACAGTTGCCCCTCTTTACTTGTCTTTTATTGGAGATAAAAGGAAAGTAAAGATAAGACACTAATTTCGTTCCTCTCGATTTGACGAGAGTCACGGGTGACCATAAAATCTCCACATGCAAATGACTTGTTGTTCCCAGAATATCACAAATTGCCTAATGATGGGTGCCAAGCACCTCACAAGGACCAAAGAATGGTCGCATGTCATCAAGCAAAGGTCCCCGGACGAAAATCAGTGTATGACACTAATTTCGCTCCTCTCGGTTGACGAGAGTCGCGGGTGACCATGACTTGTCGTTCCTAGAATTTCACAAATTGCCTAATGATGGATGCCAAGCACCTCACAAGGACCAAAGAATGGTCGCATGTCATCAAGCAAAGGTCCCCGGACGAAAATCAGTGTATGACACTAATTTCGCTCCTCTCGGTTGACGAGAGTCGCGGGTGACCATGAAATTTCCGCATGTAAATGACTTGTTGTTCCCGGAGGAACAAAAGGTGCAGAAGACTATGTCAGTCTCTGCATGCTATCAAGCGTTCTGTCTTACAGATAGCAAAAGAATGTTTATACGGATAACCACTCGGGTATTTCCGCGTATCATCGGGTCCGCCGCCTCTGGATGATACAAGGGTGCAGAATGACCAAACTTGGTCTCTGCTTGTCATCGGGCCTACCGCCTCTGGATGACAAAAGGGTGCGGATAACCGTAAGGTATCTCCGCGTATCATCGGGCCTGCCGCCTCTGGATGATACAAGGGTGCAGAATGACCAAACTTGGTCTCTGCTTGTCATCGGGCCCGCCGCCTCTGGATGACAAAAGGGTGCGGATAACCGTAAGGTATCTCCGCGTATCATCGGGCCCGCCGCCTCTGGATGATACAAGGGTGCAGAATGACCAAACTTGGTCTCTGCTTGTCATCGGGCCCGCCGCCTCTGGATGACAAAAGGGTGCGGATAACCGTAAGGTATCTCCGCGTATCATCGGGCCCGCCGCCTCTGGATGATACAAGGGTGCATGTCACATGACCTCAGGGTCAGTATGACAAAGATTATGGGGCGGCCGACAAAAGCAAGGCTCTTGCTCCTACGTATCCTCCAATGAGGAACTCAGACCTACGTAGTTCTAGATAACTTGTGAGACTTGAAAAGTCTCCATCGGAAAATGCTGACATCTCCGAAAAGGGCGCAGATGACCATATTGGTCTCCGCTCGTCAATCACACTTGGGATCACTGAATGACGAGGTGCGGATAACCGTAAGGTGTCTCCGCGGGCTACCAGCTCTTGAGTCATGGCAACAAAAGGCGGTGTGGTCGACAAAAGCGAGGCTCTTGCTCCTACGTATCCTCCAATGAGGAACTCAGACCTACGTAGTTCTAGATAACTTGTGAGACTTGAAAAAGTCTCCACCAGAAGATGTCTACATCTTCGGAAAGGGTGCAGATGACCATTTTGGCCTCCGCTTATCAATCACACTCGAGGTGCGGATAACCGTAAGGTGTCTCCGCAGGCTACCAGCTCTTGGGTCATGGTAACAGAAGGCGGTATGGTCGACAAAAGTGAGGCTCTTGCTCCTACGTATCCTCCAATGAGGAACTCAGACCTACGTAGTTCTGGATAACTTGTGAGACTGGAAAAAGTCTCGGTGTTTTCTCCACTAAAATGCAAACATGCTTTAGCAAAGAGACAAATATTCCAACTGATTTAGAGCAGCATATGCTTTTTTGAGTGAAAAACAATGCGTCTACCGGGAAAGGAGAGTCTGCTGATGAAATCTCCTATAACCATAAATGAGATTTTGGATGTTAGCATTTCATTTCTAAATGACCATTTAGAGGAAACACCGAGTTCGACAAAAATAGAAGAAATCCACTCAAAGTGTATCAATCTCGCACAGGTAAGTGTTTCATCCTAATTCCGAACCATAGATATGTCATGACTTGACTTTGCAAATTATTTCCTATCAAATCAAAAATTACATGCGTGATCATGGATCAAATAGGACTTCCCTTGGGAATGGGTTCTTTTGGTGGTTTTTTTTTCGGCTTTTGTGTGTTTTTGGCTTTTGATTTTTCTGGCTTTTTCTTTTTCTGTTTTTTTTGTTTAGTGCGGGGCGAGGAAAAAAAAGTCGCTAGCGCACGGGATTTTGGTTGGTAATCAAAGGGAGAAGACCATTTTAGGTCGTGGTTCCCTTTCCTTCTTTTTTCGTTCATTTGGTGGCAATTCTGTATTGTTCAGATATTGTCTGGTCAAAAGACCTTTCTGCACATTTCTTCTAGTTTCTTTGATCAAGAACTTTCTTTCCTTCCTTTTTTACTTTCTCCCATTCTTTGGTTGGGAATTTTCTTTCTTTTTCTTTTGCTTTCTCCCACTCTTTGATTGGGAATTTCCTTTCTTTCCTTTTTGCTTTCTCCCACTCTTTGATTGGGAATTTCCTTTCCTTCCTTTTTTGCTTTCTCTTTGATTGGGAATTTCCTTTCCTTCCTTTTTTGCTTTCTCTTTGATTGGAAATTTCCTTTCCTTCTTTTTTTTTTTTGCTTCTGAGGGTAAGGTTTATGGTGAGTCAGGATTTTGGCTCAAGGCTTGTAGAATGGCTAGACATGATACATGTCAGGGTTTGGTTTGGTTCAAGGATAAAAAGGGATGCCCCACATTATTTCCATGACACAAATGCAAAAATGATGATTTGGAAACTTTATGCAAAACTGGTCATGCATGCACCTATGCGGACACTCAAGTGTCAAATTTTTATGGTCATGTGATGCTAGGGCTCAGGATTCATTTCCTCTATTTTAAATCAACCCAATGTTTCCAAAATATGTTCTTTTATCAATTTGTGCATTCATCCGAGTCCATTTTGGGCGTCCGGGAAAATTTTCACAGCGTTCACCCTTCAGGTGTACACACATTTTTTTTCCAAAAACTAGTTATGATCAATGAATGAATTTTTTCAAAGAAAAGTTGGAAATCGTCTCTTTTCAAAAGCATGTCGGTTTTTAGCTAGACAACTTATTTTCTTTTTTTCCACCTTTTTCCTTACTTGCTTTCTTCTTTTTCTTTTTTGTTCTCTTTTCCATTTCATTCATTTCATTTTTTCTTTTCTATTTTTATTTTTATCATGATCATTTGTTTATTTCTTTTTCTTGTTTGTTTTTTTTTCTTCTCTTTTTTTTTATGAGGTATTTTGCTATATACTGCATATCCAAGGTATCTTGCTACCTAAACATACATATATATGTTTTGTAAGGTATTTTTGCTATATACATGCATATCCAAGGTATCTTTCTACCTAAACATACATATATATTTTGTGAAGTATTTTTTGTTTACATACATGCATATCTAAGGTATCTTTCTACCTAAACATACATATATATATTTTGTGAAGTGTTTTTGTTTACATACATGCATATCTAAGGTATCTTTCTACCTAAACATACATATATATATTTTGTGAGGTATGACTACCTTCCGAGCTTGTGCTCGTTTTATTTAAATTCCTAGGATCATGAGCAACTAGGTGTGTCCTACTATGAAAAGTGATCAAATAACAAGCATAGATTCAAAAGGTACTAGGTTGCCTCCTAGTAGCGCTTCTTTAACGTCTTTAGCTGGACGCCTTATGACTTGTCGGTCACTGACCTAGTACTTTTCTTACATTTGGCTTTGGACTTGGTCGCATATTGGTCGGCCATGTTGTGTAGGCAATACTCAAACCTTTTTGTGGATGAGCAGAGGTGAACTCTAAAGGTGGTGGCGGTGCGTCTATTGCCCACTACCGACCATCCCCAGGCTGCTGTGGTGTTTCGCCCTGCGCCTGCCTGGAGACGCAGTACTTCTTGATGAAAGCTTGATTAGTAGGGGGCCTAATGCCCTTGCTGGAGGTGACAGGTACTCCGTAGAACTGACAGAGACCCGTAATTAGAGCTTGACAACTCCAAGACCCTGTTGGACTTCTTCGGGTCCACTGGGTGTCTTGCGGGCACAATCCCTGCAAACAATAGATGACATCAGAAATCAGTTGGGGGAGGTGCATACTTACCTATGCCACGACGACATGAACTTGCTGGGGGGAACGGGCGCCCTGTAGGGCCGACAGAGGCCCGTAACCAGAGCTGGAAACCCCAGGGCCCTGTTGGACTTTTCCGGGTCCACTGGGTGTCTCTTGGGTGCGATCCCTGCAAACAATAGATGGTATCAGAAATCAGTTGAACTATATGCATACTTACCCATGTCGGGACGACACAGACCAATTGATACTTTTGCAGGGGGAGATTGGCATTGCGGTCGCTGGGCAGAATGTTGCTAAGTAGCAATGTCATCTATATCTGTGTAAGAGTGGTCATGTTGGTGCGCATGATCCGCACTCGTCTCTTTGCAGCGGCACGGGTGAAATCTTGCCCCGGTATGCGTAGTAGCTGTGTGATAGCCTCCCTCTCTGGTTGTGCTCGCACAGTTGGCCCTCCTTCAATATCAGGGGGTGGCCCAGGAACCGTTAAAAGCAAACTACTGGCCCCTTAACCGGAAGTGCAAGTCTCAGTTAAGCATTTAAGGACAGAGGACCTTAAATTATCTTAAGGTGTGGATATGGAGCCCACTGAAAGTAAGGACGCGTAGTCCTCTAAAGGCGAGGGCGTGTAGCCCTCTGAAGTTCAGGACGTGTCGCCTTTCGAAGGCGAGGGAGTGTAGTCCTATGATGGCAAGGACGTGCAATCCTCTAAAGGTGAGGGCATGGCCCCCTTTGAAAATGGGGAACATGTAGTCCTCTGATGGCGAGGACGTGTAGTCCTCTAAAGGTGAGGACGTGTAGTCCTCTGAAGGTGAGGGCCTGTAGCCCTACAAAGGTGAAGGCACATGACCCTTTGACGGTGAGGACATGTAGTCCTCTGAAGTTGAAGGTACATGACCCTTTGAAGGCGAGGACGTGTAGTCCTCTGAAGGTGAAGGTAACTAGTACCCAAGGTGAGGGCGTGTAGCCCTCTCAAGGCGAGGACTTATAGTCCTCTGGAGGTGAGGGCGTGCAACCCTCTGATGGTGAGGACGTGTAGTCCTCTCAAGGCGAGGACGTATAGTCCTCTCAACGGTGAGGGTAACTAGTACCCAAGGTGAGGGCGTGTAGCCCTCTCAAGGCGAGGACATGTAGTCCTCTAGAGGTGAGGGCGTGCAGCCCTCTGATGGTGAGGACGTGTAGTCCTCTCAAGGCGAGGACGTGTAGTCCTCTCAACGGTGAGGGTAACTAGTACCCAAGGTGAGGGCGTGTAGCCCTCTCAAGGCGAGGACGTGTAGTCCTCTGATGGTGAGGGCGTGCAGCCCTCTGATGGTGAGGACGTGTAGTCCTCTCAAGGCAAGGACGTGTAGTCCTCTCAACGGTGAGGGTAACTAGTACCCAAGGTGAGGGCATGTAGCCCTCTCAAGGCGAGGACGTGTAGTCCTCTAATGGTGAGGGCGTGCAGCCCTCTGATGGTGAGGACGTGTAGTCCTCTCAAGGCAAGGACGTGTAATCCTCTCAACGGTGAGGGTAACTAGTACCCAAGGTGAGGGCGTGTAGCCCTCTCAAGGCGAGGACATGTAGTCCTCTAGAGGTGAGGGCGTGCAGCCCTCTGATGGTGAGGACGTGTAGTCCTCTCAAGGCGAGGACGTGTAGTCCTCTCAACGGTGAGGGTAACTAGTACCCAAGGTGAGGGCGTGTAGCCCTCTCAAGGCGAGGACATGTAGTCCTCTAGAGGTGAGGGCGTCCAGCCCTCTGATGGTGAGGATGTGTAGTCCTCTCAAGGCGAGGACGTGTAGTCCTCTCAACGGTGAGGGTAACTAGTACCCAAGGTGAGGGCGTGTAGCCCTCTCAAGGCGAGGACGTGTAGTCCTCTAGAGGTGAGGGCGTGCAGCCCTCTGATGGTGAGGACGTGTAGTCCTCTCAAGGCGAGGACGTGTAGTCCTCTCAACGGTGAGGGTAACTAGTACCCAAGGTGAGGGCGTGTAGCCCTCTCAAGGCGAGGACGTGTAGTCCTCTGGAGGTGAGGGCGTGCAGCCCTCTGATGGTGAGGACGTGTAGTCCTCTCAACGGTGAAGGTAGCTAGTACCCAAGGTGAGGGCGTGTAGCCCTCTCAAGGCGAGGACATGTAGTCCTCTGGAGGTGAGGGCGTGCAGCCCTCTGATGGTGAGGACGTGTAGTCCTCTCAAGGCGAGGACGTGTAGTCCTCTCAACGGTGAGGGTAACTAGTACCCAAGGTGAGGGCGTGTAGCCCTCTCAAGGCGAGGACATGTAGTCCTCTGGAGGTGAGGGCGTGCAGCCCTCTGATGGTGAGGGTAACTAGTACCCAAGGTGAGGGCGTGTAGCCCTATGAAGGTGAGGACGTATAGTCCTCTGGAGACGAGGGTACTAGTACCCAAGGGTCCATCCTTATGAGAAAGCAAGAGATCGACTCATCGAGAGAGCCAGTATCCCAAATTCAAAAGATTTGGACATCTAGATGTAGGGAATCTATGTAGTTAACATGATTTTGAGGGATGCAAATGCATGCAACCTTTGTTGTGAAATTTGGGTAAATGCGGACTTTATATGAAACAATGCAATGTAATGGAAAGTTGTACAATGTTCATGGCATTCTTTCCCTATTTTGTGATTTTGATTTTGATTTAATTTTTTTGGAAAACATAGATTGACTGTCCTTTTGAAAAAGGTGATAATTCATGCAACCTCATCCTATCTTTTTGCAAATCTCTCCGGGAACTCCCTCAGAGTGTATGTTCTTTTTTATTTAGTCACTTGACCGTTTTGGAGTGACGGGAATGGAGTCGTTTGATAATTAATCAATCTATTGAAATTCCAGGGCTTGTCCCCCTTTTTTTTGTTAAAAACCTCGATGGGTGAGAACTTTTGATCGGCCCCTATGTTCACTTGAGGCTCATGCACGGTGCCCCTCATTGCCCCAGTGTAAGGCTTTGAGGTATCAATCGTTGCCTTTCGTCATGACCTTGTAGGAGGGAACCTATTGGGTGAGAACTTCTAATCTGCCCCTAGGTTCGCTTGAAGTTTTTGCATGGTGCCTTTCGTTGCCCCAGTGTAGGGCTTAGAGGTACCAATTGTTGACTTGTTTTCACGACCTCGTAGTGAGGAAGAATGAAAGAAGCAGTTGATTCTTGCAAAAAAGAATTTTCCAAGGACGAGAAATAATTGAAGGATCTTTCAGTTGATGGATTAAGTCAAATGACTCCTATGTAGAAGCAAGATGTTTTGATGTCTTGATGATGCTAAAGGATCAAATGCTTCTAAGTTTTATTCAAGAAAATCAAGATATATGATCAAGTTTGATCTCTTTAGAATCTTTAGGAAGAAGTTTCCAAATTGAAACAAACAAAAGGTTTGACCAAAGAATTCTATCATTTCAAATTGAGATTTGCTCTCTGGTAATCGATTACCAGTAGTTGAAAATGTTTTAATTCAAATTTTTAAAACCTGTAATCGATTACATAAGTCTTGTAATTGATTACCAGAGGGGATTTTCAGAAAATAATTTCCAAGAGACATATCTATTCAAATGTTTTATGAATGGCCATTCAAATGTTTTAAAGAGAGTTTTCATTGCCCAAACAGTTTTATCCTCTCGAAAGATCAAGAGTTTTTCTGAACTGAAATGTCTTATCCTCTCAAAAAGATTCCTTGGTCAACCACTTGCTTATTCAATAAGGAATTTTTGATTGATCTTCATTTTACAACCTACCTCTTTTACGAGAGACCTCTTCTTCTCTTCTTCTTATTTCTGAAAAGGGATTAAGAGACCGTGGGTCTCTTGTTGTAGGGGATTCTTGAACACAAGGGAAGGGTTGTCCCTATATGCATTGTTAATCCGAAAAGAGAGAGTGAAAGTTTAATTGGGGAATAATATTCGTATCTTAATTCAATCCCCTCTTCTTCTCAAGGTAACTGAAGCCATTTGTCCAACATCCTATTCTTGATAACTCACTTCTCTCTAAAAAGACAAACTTTCCAGGATGATAAAATGAGGTCACATGAACGTCTTGAAAGCACAGTCAATCAAATTTTTTTTTCTTTTTGAACACTTTTATTTTATTTTATTTTGAAACTTGTTTGTTTTGAACTTTACTCGTTTTTTTACGGCACCCCCACCAACGTGCAAGACGAGTAATCTCTGATTGAACAGTGTTGGAAGTCAACACTCAGGAGCGCAGGTCGCTTGAGCAAACAGACCAATGGCTTGCACCCACATTCCGATGAAAGTTGAATAAGCAAACATGCGTTTGTGAGAGGATGAGGGACAAAGATATCAACTTTATCCATTTCATTTAACATTGTAGCTGTGGTTTACAATAATGGCATAAACTTGGAAACCCTGATGAGTCATTAGGGACACCTAACAACAGCTTTCAAAATTGCCCCATGTGTGGCATCTCTTGTCAATGTCAGGATTTACACGCAATTCTCCTCAAATTTCAGCCAGCCCGCATCAATTAGACCTTGCACCTTACGCTTCAGAGCCCTACCATGCTCAATGGAACGCCCCGGGGCTTCTCCGTGACAAGCACACGTTGCGTTCGAGTCGTATTCTCGGAGAAATGGAGGTTGATGAACCTTGGCTAGGGTTATGGCTACCATTGAATTATCAAGTAGATATGGGAGCAAGTCAGCATAGGACACTGGAATTGGGGTGAATTCTACAGGCTTTCTCGCTGCAAAATTCACTTCTTGGTTGGTGTTTTTGGTTTGTGCTAAAGGTGGTGTTCGTCATTGGAAGTGCGGTAGACAGACTTTGTGGTAGATTTAGGGATGGCCTTTGTGGATAACTGGGTGGTGGGTAAGGAGAAAGTTTGTTATTGGCTGAGTAAAGATATTGTTGGGTTGGTGCGAAACTTGGCCGTATAGGAATGGCAGTCACAGCATGGGTTTCTCCCTCTTTCTCACCCTCTTCATTTGCCCCAGTTTTCTCAGTCGTCTTAGTAGGATGATCAAATTTGCCTCTTTTCAGACCCACATCGATCCTTTCACTGGCGAAGACCAAATCAGCAAAGCTTTGAGGGTGCGTAGCCCACCATCTTTTCATAGTAGAGTATCGATAATGTGTCTACCATCACGATCATCGTCTCCCTTTCCATCATTGGGGGTACCACCTGGGCCGCCAGATCCCTCCACCTTTTGGGCGTGTTCTTTGAAAGATCCGTCCCCCTTTTTGCAAATGTTCTGTAGTTGCATCCTATCCGGAACCATATCAAAATTGTACTGATACTGCCTAACAAAGGCAACCATTAGGTCCTTCCAAGAATGGACTCGGGAAGATTCCAAGTTAGTGTACCAGGTAACAGCTACCCTAGTAAGACTTTCTTGGAAGGAATGTATTAGCAATTCCTCATCTTTTGCGTATTCCCCCATCTTCTGACAATACATCTTTAGATGGTTCTTGGGACAAGTAGTCCCCTTGTACTTGTCAAGGTCCAGCACCTTGAACTTGGGAGGGGTGATGATATTGGGTTCTAGGAACAACTCTTTTAGGTTAGCAAAGGCATAATCTTCACCTCCTTCAATGGCCCTGAGCCTTTCCTCTAGATGATACAACTTTCCCATTTCTGCCATAGCATGAGGGTTTTTACTTGTCGTGGAATGCAAGAGGTGTAGTTGTGGGTGATACTGAGGGCCTTCCAAAGGGTTTTGTAGGGGTATACCACCAACTGCTTGCCCTTCAGTGGTATATCCGAGCCAAGGCTCGAAGTCGGCTAGATTGTGATGGGGAATTTCATGGGTCTCTTCCACAGTTTAAGAGACATGTGCATGATCAGTTTGGGGTTGCTGGCTTTCAATGGGTATAGGAGTGGAGTTATTGACATTCTTATTGGGAGTGTACGCCACATTGGGTGGCGTATAGTTGAGAGGCAAGCCATATGACGGGAAGGCGTGCTCGTTTTGAATTTGCACATCATGGTGTCATCCGTACTTCCCAAATCTTTGCCTACCATATTTGAGGTTGGATGATTCATTTGCTTGAGGCCAGATGGGAGCATCGGGTTCACCTTAGCGACAGCGCTAATATCGGCGACTATAACCGCATTGGCTTCCATTATCTTCTTCATGCTCATCATGGCCTCCATCATTGTGGCCATTTGCTCTTTCATGGCCTCCATGTCGGCCTTCATCTTCTCTTGTATCTCCTCTACTTCACCCATTACTCTAGCTCTAGCACAAGTTCGGTGAGGACGCCGTAAAGCATGTTTTTTTTTTTTGATAACAATGATTAAGTTCATTTTATTTTATTTTATTTTTCAAGGAAAGAATGCAACGAGTAATGCAACTAATGAAAAGCATGGATGCATGCGAATGATGTACAGTTGAAGTATTGCGAATTTTTACGCAAGATATGGGGTTGAATCAATTTAGATTTTCAACATGGTCCATGACATCTTTGTCAAGGTGAAACTGGAAGTAACAAGGACATCAATAATCCTAAATGTGTTTGGCAGTAGACGAAGCAGTGATGTGACTCGATTCATCTTTTGCCCCAATTTTGCAAGACGGTTACTTCCATATTTCAACTTGACTTGATGAACCTTTTTGTAAAAGCATGAGCTTGGTTCAACCCTATAATCCAACAAATGGCAATTCTGATCGCCAATACTTCAACAACATCTCATAGGGATGAATGACTCGGGCATACTTTAAGCTTATGCACGGAAAATGTAATTATGAAATTAAGATGCCCGAAGAAACACCATTTCCTAGTTAACCATGCATTAGGTACCATGTTCAATTATTTTTTAAAGTGAAACGGGTTTATGATCCCAACATGGTTGGCTCGTGGTGCCTAACACATGAAACTAAGAATGTAGTGTGAAGTTTCACGCTTCCCCCTTTTTTGTTTTTGTTTTGTAGAGGAAAACACAAGGATGAGCAAACATGAAAACAAATGGTATGCAATTTTGCAGATCAAAAAGTTTGTTGAACGCATATGCATGATGATGCCATGACTCATGCAAAATGTGAGGCTGGAATATGATAACGGACAAATGCAGGATATGTCCATTATGATGTTATGAAGAGATGCTTATGTGATGCATGATATGAATGCATTTTACGGACACGAGAGCCCGGAAAATTATCTCTTCTTACTTGCGCATTTGGGGGCGCAGTGCCCCATGTGTACAATTAAGAAGGTGATATGGACCTTCCGGCTTCCCGTGACAAAGGACGAGACCAACATACAATGCATGCTAGAGATAAAATGTAGGAGTGATTTGATTTGCACAAGCTTTTTGGAGTAGAAACATGGGACCAACTCATTTTATTTCAAAAAAGAAGTCGTATCCAGTCAAGGTCTGAGAGACCATACAAGTTTCCTAACGATTTCTAATTATGTGGGCCATTAAGTCTATCATATACTGACAATAGCCGAGAAGCCCATGAATCTCTTCGGGGGTGGAGTAGGTGTCTGCCATCGCCTTGGCCTTGGCTAACAAGCGGGGAAGTTCTTGACTCCCGTTCAAGGTAAGAGCAAACCGGTCCATCCACATGGTTGCCTCTTGGTGTAAAGAGTCGATCACCCTTCCTCTAGCCTCTTTTTCCGCATATACTTGAGCATACTCATCCGCGATTCTATGCTCGTGGGCCATGGCTAGACCTAACTCTTCTTGGTACTTGGCGATGATAGCTAGCATGTTGGTCTCCGTCTCGCATAAATGCTGAGACAAGCTTCTTTTGGACCTTGAACAAGCAATTAACTCCTCTTTCAGAACCATGCTATGTGCTCGCGACTGGTCTCTTTCTTCCCTTCGCAACTTGAGTTCACTATTGCTACCCCATAGAGCTCCACGAAATTTGTTCCGGCCATACTCTTCCTTGCGAGCCCTCTTGGTCTCTTGTTCAAGGGCTCTTGCAGTAATTGCATTCTCTTCCCGTAACCCGGCACACTCCTTCCGAACGTGTGTAGCAGCCAACTTGAACTTCTCCTTGGCAAGTTTTGCCTTTCCTAACTCGCTTTTGAGAGTTTGGACTTCTTCGTCCTCTTCCGGTGCTTCAAAACTCTCTTCGCTGACGACTTTTAACTTGGCGAGCCAATCTAAACCTCGTATATGAACTTTCATCCATTCGTGGTACCCACCAATGATGCCATTACGAATGCCTCTAAGCTCTTGATCTTTCCTTAACGGGGTTTCCCATGCCTTATGGATTCTTTGTATAGTCTTGGAACTTTGTGCGCCGAACAAGGAAAGGAGACATGCTTTCTTCCGTCGGTGCTCCCCTCATGGGGTACCCTAGTTGTCTTATAGCGAGCGCGGGATTGTAGTTAATACAACCCCTCGTTCCTACCAGCGGAATGTTTGGGTATCCTCCACATGAGAAAAGGACTCCTTCTTTTCCTTCCTTCCATCGGGGGAACCAACTGATTGTTCTACCTCCTATCCCGGCCAAGAGTTGGTCCCAATCTATTCTCCTCTTTTCAGTGCACGAGCGAAGGCTCAGGAGCGGACATGGATGTCTTGTGTCTTGTCGGAACAAGTGCGAAACCAACCAAACACAGAGGGCGGGTAAGCAACAGATGATCCGTGCGTTACTCTTTTCGCACCTTCGGTCAAATGTGTCCAATAGATCTGCCAAGACAGCTACCACCGGACTTTCCTTGCTATGGTGGTAGGCAAGGAAAGCGTCGATTGCTGCTAGGTCTACCAAACCATCCACGTTTGGAAAGAGGACGACTCCAAAAATTAGCAAAGCTAACACATCCATAAACGGGACCCAGTCTCCTTGATTGGCCATACCCCTTGCCTTGTCTTCTAGGTACCTCTGTGGTAGGCCCGCTATGCCGTTCCGAGTCTGTTTTATGCGGTCCAAACCTCTTGCTGAATCCTTGACCACAGTTGCAATTCTGCTCAAAGAGGGGAGACACCCGGAGGAAAGGTATGGTTTTCTTCCCCCGAGAGGACACCCTAGAATTTCCTCAAATTCTTCAATGGTTGGTACCAATTGGAAGTCTCCGAATGTGAAGCATCTCAAAGGCTGGTCGTAGTATTGGGTAAGTGATACAATGGCTTCTATGGACACCTCTGCTATGGTTAACTCTAAGATCTTTCCGTAAGTCTTGCAGAAGGCTTGCATTTGGAGGGGTTCCATCAACCGCCCTAATTCCTTGATGCTGGTGGTATCTAGGCTTTTGACCTTGACTTGGTAGAACCTCTTGCCGGTTTGATTTGTTCCCATGCTTACTAAAGTGAGACAAAAGCTAGTGCAAATCAAAACTCCGATATCTCATGGGTGGGATGGATGCATGCATGATGGAATGCATATGACACAGATGCAATCTAGGAATGCGGGGGTCCGGGGAATTTGTCCCCTTCTTAGATACGACGTCTAGGGGTAGCAAAATGCCCCAACGCACGTTTTTAAGAAGGCGACACGGACCCTCCGTTGGTTTGTTTACAGTAGGGATCAAGACAGAACCCATATGCCATGCCTATGCAAAAGACACAATGCGGGAATGTGCACAGTATGACAATATTTACCGAACATAAACAAAAGGGTATATGATACTCATGCATGGCAGTGTGAAAAATGGCACGCAGCGTGTTTGCTTCGTGCCCCTATTTAAGGGACCTATAAGGGAAAAAGCTAACTAGGCTTTTAGTAATAACCCCCAAGGTAGTCATATCTCTCTTGATGGTTTCTAGAGGTATCATCCCCTTCGAAGAACATATTGCAGCAGTAGGGACTACTAGCAACAATAAGTTTTCAAAGAGAAAAGCTCTAGATGAGGGTTCACTGTAACCAAGCAAGTCGGAGACCTAGCATGATCACAGATTCACCTCCACTCCTTATGTTCCCATGAACCCGGGTATAGGGCCCTTTTTCACTCACAGTGTGTGCAAATAGTGTTAGTGTTTGTGTGCATCAAATGAATAAATATTTACCTCATGCATACATTCTAAAACACACTAAAAGCAACAAATAGTTTATATACACAAGAACATAAGACAAATAAAGGGAAACCAACAAAGGAGAAAGTCATGATAAAACATTGCACAAGATTAAATGGCCTAACTCTCTAAAAAACAGTCCCCAGTGGAGTCGCCAACTATCGCAACCTACCCTTCGGCGGGAGGGCGACGCGAGACTCGCGGGATGCGTGTTCCACGAAAGGAATACGCGCGGAGTCGCCACCAACGTTTATTTGAGGAAAACGTCGGAAAAACCGGAAAAGACGCGATCTACGAACTTTTTAGTGAAAGGTTCGGGAGTTGTATTTACGCACGGGGAAGGTATTAGCACCCCACACGCCCGTCCCAAGGGACGGCAGCCTTTAATCGAATGTGAAAACATGACTTTGATTTTTATGTTCCCTTTTATGTTCTTATATCCTTTATACCCTTTTTATATTTTTTTCTTTTTTGTGGTCGACAAGGGTGTTTCCCTTTGCTCCTACGTATTCCTCAATTTGTGATGAGGAAATCAGACCTACGTAGTTCTTTCTTATCAAGTGATTCTTTTTTACTTTAAGAGGTGATCATTTTAAGGCGTTGGACCTTAAAAATGATCCATTTTACTTAGTGAGAAAATAAAATGACAAACTTCAAAAGCCTATTTTTATGGACGAGCTTGACTAGGCGAATTGATTTTAGCCTTTAGTTTCACTTTAGTTATTAATCAATTCGATTAAGAATGAGAAATCCCAAAGAGAAAACGTCCGATTGATTTTCCGCTTTATTTTACTAAAAGATGTCTTTTTGATTTTTATATTATTTTTTACCTCTTTTTGATTTCCAACGTGGTTACGGCACGACCGAACGGTCGGAATTTATTTTAACCGAAGTTAATGGATAATACAATTCAAACGTTCGGTGGAAATTTATTTTATTTTTAAGTTAAGCGAGAAATGACTTAAGTAAAATGGCTTAAGCACGTCAACAGGGGGTATAAAAAGTAAGCAAAATGAGAATAAAAATGCACGAAACACAATGCGGACCACTACGGGTACATAAAATGAATCGAAAAGCTTGGTTCGAGGTACTTACCCGTTGAAGATCGAAGAACGATGAAGAACGAATGAAGAACGTCGAAGAACGGTTGAAACCTTTGCGAAATTCCTCACGGAAAACGTTACGGAAACGTTTCGGAAGCGCCTCGGCTTAGATTTTCTTCACGGAAACAATTTTTCCAAGCAAATTCGAAAGAGAGAGAAGTGCCAAAGGGGCTGAACCCTTTTCTTCTTCACTTCCTCCCCTATTTATAGCAAAATAGGGGAGGTGGTTGCCGCCCAGCTCGCCCAGGCGAGCTCAGCTCGCCCAGGCGAGCCAGGTTGCTTCCTCCAGAAGCAACAGCCTTCTGGAGGAATATTCTAGAGGGCCCAAGTGGGCCTGGGTGCTATTTGCACCCCCATTTTTACTAAGTACACCCCCTCTGCTGTTTTTTTGGTGATTCTTTTTTCGTAAAGTTATGGAAACTTACGAATTTCGTAACGATACTTGTTTTCTTTCCGTAATGTTACGGAACCTTGCGGATTACATAATCATCCCCCTTTTGACTTGCGGAATGTTACGGAACCTTACTTAATTATGCAACGATGCTTCCATTTGATTTCCGGTGTGTCACGGAAACTTACGGATTATGCATCAATATTTTTTTTGGTTTTTCGGCATGTCCTGGAATTTCATAAATTGCCTAATGATGGGTGCCAAGCACCTCACGAGGACCAAAGAATGGTCGCACGTCACCAAGCAAAGGTCCCCGGACGAAATTAGGGTATGACAACTTTCAAAACCCTATTTTTTGTGGACGAGCTTGACTAGGCGAGTTGATTTTAGCCTTAGTTTCACTTTAGTTATTAGTCAATTCAATTAAGAATGAGAAATCCCAAAGAGAAAACGTCCGATTGATTTTTCGCTTTATTTTACTAAAAGGTATATTTTATTATTATATTATTATTTTACCTCTTTTTTGATTTCCAACGTGTTTACGGCATGATCGAACGGTCGGAATTCATTTTAACAGAAATTAACGGATGATACAATTTAAACGATCGGTGGAAATTTATTTTATTTTTAGATTAAGCGAGAAATGACTTAAATAAATGGCTTAAGCACGTCAAAAGGGGGTATAAAAAGCGAATGAAAACGAGAATAAAAATACATGAAACAAAATGTGGACCACCACGGGTACATAGAATGAATTGAAAAGCTCGGTTTGAGGTACTTACCCATTGAAGACTGCAGAAAACGAAGAACGAACGATGTATCTTGAAGAACGGTCGAGAATCTTCGCGTAATTACTCACGAAAACGTTACGGAAACGTTACGGAAACGTTACGGAAGCGCCTCGGCTTGAATTTTCTTCACGGAACTAATTTTCCTCAGCAATTTCGAGAGAGAGAGAAGTGTCGAAGAAGCTGAACCCTTTTCTTCTTCACTCCTCCCCCTATTTATAGCAAAATAGGGGAGGACCTTGCCACCCAGCTCGCCCAGGCGAGCAAGGTTGCTTCCTCCAGAAGCAACAGCCTTCTGGAGGAAGGATCTGGAAGGCACAAGTGGGCCAGATTTCTATTTGTACCCCCATTTTTACTAAATGCACCCCCTTCTATTTTTTTGGTAATTCTTTTTCCGTAACGTTACGAAACTTCACGAATTTCGTAACGATACTTATTTTTCTTCCGCAAGGTTACGAATCCTTACGGATTATGTATTTACTCTTTTTTAGCTTTCGAAGAAGTTACGAAAACTTACGGATTACGCAAAAACACCTCTTTTCGATTTCCGCCACATTACAGAATTTCACGGATTGCGCAAGCCTGCTTCCTTTTGATTTCTGACACGTCTCGGGACTTCATTCATTGTGCAACAAAGGACGCCAAGTGTCTCGAAGCGGCCAATCAAAGGTTGTATATCATCAAATAATAATCCCCGGACGAAATTAGGGTATGATAGGGACCATCTATTGTGTGATGGGATTAAGAAGAATTACACGACGTGGATATGGCATGGTGAAGTCACAGACACTTTGAGTGGGTCCCAATCTGAACCGTTTGATGTAGAAATGGGAGATCGGTTAGAGGACATGATTCGTGACCTTGGACAAGAGTCTTTCCAGCAAGCACACGCCTTTGTGTATGAAGGATTGCAGAGTGATTCTAAGAAGCCTTTGTATGTAGGGTGCAAGAATTCCTTAACCCTGTTGTCTGTTGTGTTAAGTCTGGTTAATGTCAAGGCCAGGTATGGGTGGAGTGACAAAAGTTTCTCCTCACTGCTTGAGGTAGTGCACAATCTGCTTCCAGAGGACAACACATTGCCTAAAAGTTACTATAAGGCGAAAAAGATATTGTGTCCGATGGGTATGGAGTATCAGAAGATTCATGCTTGCCCAAATGATTGCATACTGTACAGGCATGAATTCCAAGAAATGTCCAAATGCCCTATCTGTGGGACTTCACGGTACAAAGTGAAGGATGAAGAAGAAAGCAGTTCTGATGAAAACTCAACCAAGGGCCCCCCAGCGAAGGTTTTGTGGTATCTTCCAACCATTCCAAGGTTTAAGCGTCTTTTTTCTAATGAGGATGATGCAAAAGACCTTACATGGCATGCAAATGGAAGGGTTTCTGATGGAATGGTCTGTCATCGGCTGATTGCTCGTAGTGGAAGAAGATTGATGGTTTGTATCCAGATTTTGGGAAAGAGCCAAGAAATCTTAGACTTGGACTAGCCAGTGATGGAATGAATCCATATGGCACCTTAAGCACTCAACACAGTTCATGGCCAGTTCTGCTAGTAATTTACAATTTGCCTCCTTGGTTGTGCATGAAGCGAAAATACATGATGTTGTCTATGATGATATCGGGCCCAAGACAGCAAGGAAATGACATTGATGTTTATCTAAGTCCGTTGGTTGAATATCTGAGAAAGTTGTGAGACGAGGGGGTTGTAGTGTTTGATGCGTTTCGCAAGGAGACGTTTGAAATGCGTGCAATGCTTTTTTGTATCATTAATGACTTTCCAGCATATGGGAATCTCGGTGGTTACAGTGTTAAGGGTCATCATGCATGCCCCATCTGTGAAGAAAAAACAAGTTACATACAACTTAAACATGGCAGAAAAACAGTCTACAGTAGGCATCGCCGCTTTCTAACACCCAATCATCCTTACAAACGACTGAAAAAAGCTTTTAATGGAAGTCAAGAGCATGAAATATGCCGATACCGTTGACTGGTGAGTAGGTATATCAGCGGGTTCAACACCTGAATACTGTATTTGGGAAGACCCAAAAGAAGGATAAAAGTTAGAGTTGCATATGGAAGAAGAGGTCCATTTTCTTTGATCTTCCGTACTGGTGTGATCTTGACGTTAGACATTGTATTGTTGTTATGCATGTGGAGAAAAATGTTTGTGATAGTGTGGTTGGGACGCTCCTTAACATTCAAGGCAAGACGAAGGATGGGTTGAATACCCGTCAAGATCTAGCTGATATGGGTATACGATCACAGTTGCATCCAAGGTCTGATGGGAAGAAAATTTACTTGCCCCCAGCCTGCCATACTTTGTCCAAGAAGGAGAAGATAAGTTTTTGGCAGTGTCTTCTTCGGGTGAAGGTTCCACAAGGATACTCTTCAAATATTAAGAGCCTTGTGCAGTTGAAGGAGTTTAAGCTGGTAGGGTTAAAGTCTCACGATTGTCACGTGCTGATGCAACAATTGTTAGCCGTGGCTATACGAGACATCTTGCCAAACAAAGTCAGGTTAGCGATAACTCACCTGTGCTTTTTCTTCCATGCTATATGTAGCAAAGTCATTGATCCAGTCAAGTTTGATGAGTTGGAAAATGAGGCCGCAATTATACTGTGACAGTTGGAGATGTATTTTCCCTCTGCTTTCTTTGACATCATGATTCACTTGATTGTTCATCTGGTCAGAGAAATCAAATGTTGTTATCCTGTTTATCTATGATGGATGTACCCGGTTGAGCGATACATGAAGATCTTAAAAGGGTATACAAAGAATCTATATCGTCTAGAAGCATCTATTGTTGAGAGGTACATTGCAAAAGAAGCCATTGAATTTTGTTCAGAATACTTAGAGAAGGCTAAACCTGTTGGGCTTCCTGAGTCTCGGCATGATGACAGAGTGGGTGGTAAGGGTTCAAGAGGACTGCATGTCATCACTCCAAGTGTAGAAGATTTGTTACAAGCTCACTTGTATGTCTTGAACAACAGTAATGAAGTTTTGCCATACATAGTTAAGCATGAAGCTTTTGTCAAACAGAATAATCCGAAAATGTCAAAGAATTGGGTGTTGAAAAAGCATAACAAGACTTTCTGTGATTGGTTTAAAGATACAATCTTTGCAGATGAGAATGCTTCAGAAACATTAAGAAAGCTAGCAGATGGGCCTAAAAGAAATGTTATAACCTGGCAAGGATACGACATAAACAGGTATTCATTTTACACAAAAGCACAAGATGAAAAAAGTACAATGCAGAACAGCGCGGTCACCCTAAGGGCTGAATCTCAACACTTTGCAAGTGTCAATGACGCCAATCCCTGTGTAGCTTCCATCCCTTACTTTGGGTTCATTGATGAAATTTGGGAGCTTAACTATGTCAAATTTATGATATGTGCTTTCAAATGTAAATGGGTTGACAGCAACACCGGTGTGCACACCAATGATATAGGATTTACGTTGGTAGACCTAAAGAAACTTGGTTACCACAATGACCCTTTCACCATGGCAGAACAAGCTAAACAAGTATTTTATGTGCAAGACCCTTGTGATGAAAGGTGGTGCGTGGTTCTGCAGGGAAAAACAATTGGTGTTAATGTAGAAGATGATGATTCATACATGGACACCTATGTTAGTCCTTTGACCGCTCAAATCACTCCTAACATTGTCGAAGAAGAAGAAGCTGACGACGTTCATGCTAATCAAAATGATCATGATGAAGGAGAATTGATTAACATCGTCTAATGTAATTTTCTGTAGAGACAGAGGTCACCAAAGCAAGTAAGTGATAGCTACATTTTTCTCTGATTGAGGCATCGGTTTTTTGTTTTAGATGGTATCCTTAGGACTTCATACAACTCATGTTTGTCACCAGTTTCATCATCCACCACCCTTTTCTTCTCTGTCTTCTCACGTTTATTGTTGTTAAACCCATATTTATGCATTCTTCCCTTCATGTCTTGTTTTATCACAACTTTAGCCGAATCTCCTATCTTCAGCACAGTTGAATCTCCTGTCTTATTCTCCAATGACACACTTTGATGGCCTGTATCTCTTTTCTTCGTATGTTCTAGTGCTTTAGCTTCAGAATGCATAAAGCAATCAGAATTTTCCAGTGATCACCAAAGGCTTCTGCATCAGCATTAACACTCTCCACCCTTTTTGGTTTATGCTTCTGTGCTGCATTCCGTGCTTCCTCGTTATAAATCTTAGATTTATTAGAGGTTGCACTAGAACGATCAGCACCAATCTGTGCTTCTTCCTCGTCTACCAGCTCAATATCTTTCCTTTCAACTTTTGTTTTGTAAATTACAGTGTAGTTTACAAAAGCAAAGGTGAAACGAAAGATATTGAGCTGGTAGAGGAGGAACAGGCACGAATTGGTGCTGATCCTTCTAGTGAGACCTCCAATAAATCTGAGAATTATATGGAGGAAGCACGGAATGCAACACAGAAGCATAAACCAAAAAAGGTAGAGAATG